>NC_056728.1:945844705-945869705 GCF_019279795.1 Protopterus annectens
TTATCTCTTACAAGTAAGCAGTTTTATTGCATAACAAATACATGGTTACAAGTACACTGCAACCTTCTCCCTCAGTGCTGTGCAGATTGTAAGTAAATGGGGACAGAAAGGTTAACAAAAGATTGCACTGATATCCATCACTTGTACCAGTGACTCTTCCTTCCACACCCATGAAAACAGAATAGTAGGCGAGTTAAATGTGATTCACAGGACAAGAATCTAATGCCATTCCTAACATATAGCCGTCTGTCAATAAACATAGCAAACAACACCATATGTCAGGCTGTGCTCTTATGTTATACCAGTCTTGTTGCAGTAATATGTTACATTCACGTGGTCTGTGCTAAAGACAAATGAACAGCTATGAATAGTTTCCAACAACAGATCCTCTAGACAGACTATTTATACTGCAGTGTCTGTGAAGCTGAGGAGATACAGAACCTGAACATTCTGATAGTCACTGAACTGAATGGTACTGTAGCATTAATTTACTGCACTTTGTGTATGTGTGTGTGTGAACAGTTTAACACAAACTGTAAATGTTAAAAACATGAATAGGTAGACCTTCATTACATTACCCTAACAAAAATAAACAAACCAAGCCAGATGTAAATTGCCATAAGACAACACCTGGAAAAGAGATTCTAATTAAAAAAACAAGCCCCTCCAAATAACAATGGAAACATAAACAACATAAAGTAATATTAAACAACAATATATCCCATTAACTTCATTGGGTAAAATATGACATAAAAAAAACAAACAAAAAACTGAAGTACTCAACAACAGCACATAAAAAATCATTTCCTACTAATAAAATATAAAGGTAACAATGCTAGTATCGATAAATCTAAAACAATAAAAGGCAAAACATGATAATTTCAATATACAACAACATAACCAACACTGCAAGAAAAATCAACACCAGTACCATACAACAGCAAAGAAGATAAACCAAGCAACTACTATTCAGTTAATTTTTGCCATGCATGTATTATGTGTGTACATGTATATGTATGTATGCATTTGTGTGTGTATACTTAAATGCACTAATCCACTATAGCTACCAAATGTCAACAGTGACAATGCTAGCACCTAAAAGCTGACATTCACAACATAAGCAGCTCAGTGAGCATGCTCAGAGCATAACTTCAAAGCATACAAATGCTAAAACATTTTTTTTTCCAGGGAGGCAATCCCCCTATATTCCCACACTCCCTGTTAATTATTTATGCCATCTCTGAGATCGCACAATCCCCAGAGACAGTTGATCTTGCACACCTGTCAACCAAAGTGTGTCAACAAAACTGATGTCAGCCTAAGCTATACTCGACTACACACAAATGCAGACAGACAGACCCCCCTCCACCCACACACACACACACACAGAAATTAACTAAAACCAAAGATGGCAAACTACAATGGCAATAAGAAGAAAAGAAATTAGAACCCGAA
Source organism: Protopterus annectens (assembly GCF_019279795.1). NCBI lineage: Eukaryota > Metazoa > Chordata > Ceratodontiformes > Protopteridae > Protopterus > Protopterus annectens. The sequence goes on from NC_056728.1 coordinate 945,846,161, forward strand.
AAACTATTCCTAATATAAAGCTGTTAAATAATTGAATGGAAATAAGGAATCTTAAGAGCAAGAAAAGAAAGGAAAAATAATACAGAGAGTTTCAATGAAATTCAAAAAAAAGTGATCCTTAAAAGACAGATACTGAAAATGCAAAGCCATGAATACATATAAAGTCCAAGACTGCAACATTCAAGGATATATCCTGAACTCTGATTTACAACAATCTCTTTCTTAGTACATATACATTGCAGATATGTGGAGAGCACATCCCATATCAGAAGAAGCAATCATTGAGAAATACACCAATGCATTTATAATGACCATTAACATTTGTGGAATACTTGCAAACATAATCAATGTAAGATTTTCGTAGCTGACCAATAATAAAAACAATAATCCTGGAAAACAAATAAAAATGGACATAAAGAAACTAATAAATAAAAATAAAGAAATAAGAAAATATAAACTATAGACAAAAGTATAATAAATAAGAAAAACACAAAAAGAACTGAAAAACACAAACATGTACATATCACAAAACTGTACAACTGAACAGCATGACATCATTAAAAAAAGACAATAGAATAAAAATGACATCTACAAAAAAGTAAGAAAAAACAGAAGGAAATAAAGAATGCACCTGGAAAAAGTCATATACGAAAGTAACTGAACATTAATACAAAGTGTATATAAATAAAGACTATAGCATATGTACTTTAAAAGCCTACTTGCCCAGAAAGTTGGCACTAAACTGAGCTACAAAAAGAAAATGGTATATCTAATGCAATGAACTGTTAATGTTGTAAGGTACACAACAGTATCAACAAATGGTACAAACATGCATATTACCTAAAATATATCCCCTGAAATAGACAAAGAACAAATAGCACAAGCCCAACCACAATACAAAAACATGGCACACACATCCCCAACAGAAGACATGCACAAAACCATGTAACACAACATAAAACACAGTCACAACACAAAATGAACATTATCCATGACATCCACAACAACCCTCCTCACAAATAAACCAGTGTAAACGAATAACTGAATAACAACACAGAATATTCAAATGTAAATCCACATCTACTCAAAATACTACAGTAATAGCACACTTATAAACAACTGCATATGTACAACTTCAACAGCATACAAGTCACAACAATAAATTAAAAAAAAATGCACAAACACATACAGTGTCCTGCTCCCCCAAAATGCATTAAAAATTAACTTTACATTTGTATATAGAATAATTAAAACGCAACCACTAGAGGCGGAACAAACTCAGTTTATAAAGTAATTGAATGATGTTTCATCTTACAGCTTTTGTCCTAAGCAACAGACTTCATCAGAGCTCACGTACATTCCACCTCGAGTGTTGTGCTTTTATTTTGCATACATTTTCACTAGTTGGTTGACTTTGCATTTGTTGTTTGTACAGTTAACTTTTGAAGAGCTCCATCAAAACTCCAATGCAAGAAATGAAATAAGAACCAAACAAATAAAAAACTAACGCAGAAAATGCACTAAAATCTACAGAAAAAAGAAAGAAGTAAAACTAAAAATTACTTACAGATACTGACTATTCCTACACATCTAAACCACTGATGCTACTCAAGGCTTTCTGGGAAATAAACAACTCTCACTATCTTCAGCTATGCCATTTCAAATCTTCAACAGACTGAAGGCATGCCATCTAACCAAGCAAAAAAATAAGTACGCCCAAATGTAAAGTAGCCTCTTACTACTAGACCTCTCACATTTGCAAAACTTAACTTCTGTACAACTTAAGTCTGTCTTTGAAAAAAAAGGAATAATAAATAAAAGACTAGAGCATTACCACAATCCACTGAAATCAATGGAACACAGTACTGTAGGTGTGTGTGTGTATATATATATATATATATATATATATATATATATATATATATATATATTACGATGCAACTCACTGTTATTCTAAAAGTGAATAGTACAGAAAATCAGAGGACGTATTACAACATTATAATAAAATGAAATTGCCGATGTATTATAGACAGAATTATTGTCAACATAAGGTAGGGAACATTAATGCTTGAGGATGTATTATAATAGAACACATACTTATGTTTATTTAGAACAATCAACAAATGTATTTAATTAATGTTTTTAATCATCAGTTACTATAAAGAATTAACATAGTGTAAAACACACATTAATGGGATTGTATAAACAGAAGGATGCTCAGTGTTACATACACCGTAACGGAGCGATATGACTTTAAGGGCTGCAATTTGTGTTTGGCACCAAAAAGGTAATTTAAACATTGGAACACAAGAACACTTTTGTTCTGAGGAAGCCTACATTGCGTAGGTGAAAGCGCTTAACATGTTTTTTTAAAATCTGAAAATTTTTAATACAAGAAGTAATTATTTTGCTACATTTTGTTACTGTTAGAAAAATATGTATTTAAACATATATAAAGTGCTAGTTTAAAAGCAAATAGTATGTAATGCATTTTATTCTATTTACAATATGGCAGTAAGAATGATTTTACATGTAATTGCTTGAAGCTTTGGAGCTGCAGTGTATTTGAACTCTGACCCTGGCAGTAGCCAGCTCAGCAAGTTTATGTTTTTCACTAATGATTATCTGCTGGGTCAGAAAAATGAATGTATAAAGCATTAAAAATCTTTCTTCCTTCCTCTGAGATAGTTGGCCTTGTGAATATTATCAGAGATAAAGCACAGCTGCTAAAAGTAATGTTGCAAAAAGAACAAAGAAGTGTATTACAAGACTAAACTGACTATTGTATTCGAGCAGGACTGAAACCTTAAAAGAATAACATTTACAAAAAGACATTATAACTGACCAGGTGCTTTGCAAGGCTGTAATATTCTCATGGAAAAACTTTTAAAATGTATAACATCAGCTTTTTCTTATGAATAGAATATTGTAGACCATAGTGATGTAGGTGCCCTGTAACTAACCACGTCAGTAAGGTGGGCACAGCTTGAATGTATGACTATAAAACATAGTGTATTTTCTATATCATGTTAGACAAAATTCTATACTTGTATTGTATGGTCTTTTGCCTCCTGGTGTACACTAGTAAACTTTTGCATCTAAACCTCCTGTGTTGGTGACCGTCATTTTAAAATGCCTAATGATTTTACAGTCTGATTTTTAATAATTTATTTGACAGTTACATTTTCTGGACTATTCACTGTTAGAGTAACAGCGAGTTGCATCATAATAAAATCTTTTTATCTGGAGCCTGCACTGCATTTCCTCTGTGAATTTCGTTGTTTTACAGAGAAGATAGCGTGGTAGTAGGACTCAACGTAATTCAATTTTCAGTGTGTGTATATATATATATATATATATATATATATATATATATATATATATGTATTAGTTATAGATATATTTATATATACAGACATATATGTATATATAGATATACACACACATATACATACATGTATATATACACATACATATATGGGTGTGTGTGTATATATATATGTGTGTGTGTATATATATATATATATATATATATATATATATATATATATATATATATATATATATATACACAACCAAATTGCATACATTAACAAAGTTAAAATGGCATATCACATTGGACTGCTGTCACCCACCATGTCTCAGTGAATATTCTTGCATTAAATGTCTCCTTAGAAAGCTATGTAACAGGATATTTGATGACATGAACTGAAAATTGCTCACTGGGCATTACATTGCATTATACTGTTTTATGATAACCTAAACTATCATTGGTGCTCTAAGCATATGCTAATGGAAATGATTGAATTACAGTAAATACTTAAGCAGACAACATCAGTACCATGCCTGACAGGTAGTGAGAGAACTTCAGTACTACAGGAAATATGGGGAGCATAAATGATACGCTACAATTTTCCAGCAAAAATAATATTTATAGTATATGCAGAGGAGATGCAACACCTGTTTTTGCAGATTTATTTAATAACTCACACACACAAAATTTGGTGTGAAAAGGTTCTGAGGTAAATTAGACTGAGTTATGCTATAGCTGAACTGCAGGGAGTTGACTATGACATAAACAGATGCATTTCCATGTAAATATACATTTGTCGGGTTTAGTGGTAAATCCCCACTCCCTCCTCAAAGCAAAAGGAATTATTTTAAAAATTTGTTTAGAAGTGTATGGTTTATAGGTACGTACATACATACATACAAATGTTTCAAGCACGGGCATTAAAGCCCTTCTAACTTGCCAATATGCCAAAACACAAAAAAAAATGTCCAGGCTGTTCTTAAAAATATCTAAACTAGTACTTGCTTTAATGTCATTTGGTAGTCTGTTCCAAGCATCATCTACTCTGTCAGATAACCAATTAGTACACTTTTCATTCCTATATAATCTTCTACATAGGTCATCTGACGATTCTCTGGTACTTTTTGATAACCCCAAACATTCCCAGACGTAGTTGTCCCTAAATTCCCTATATACCTGAATAAGATCTCCTCTTAAATATTTGTAAAAGACACTGTACAAGTTCAGATATTTTAGTCTTTGATAATAACTTCGATTTTCACATCCATGGATGCCCTTAGTATATTTCCGCTGTATTCTTTTCAGTTTATTAATGCTTGTTTTCCAATAGGGTTTCCATATTGTTATTCCATACTCAAGTTTGGGTCTAATGTAACTAACAAACAATGACTTCATTATGTTTGATTTCCTAGACTTTATAAATCTTTTTATACAATCTATAGTTCTATAACTATCATTAGCCAATTGGTTGATGATGTTTGTCTTTTTGGCGTTTCCTGGTTAGGGGTCGCCACAGCGGAACTCCGGTCCGCTAATGATTGGCAGTAGATTTTTATGGTGCTAAGTTGCCAGCCCGAAGTCCAACCTTCAACGAAGGCACGCCCATTTGATTAGAAAAACTCATAGCTGAATCTACCCATATACCCAGTCCTTAAATGAGTACAGTTTCAATCACTGTGTGCTGTATTAAATATTCACCTTTCAGTTTGTCTCCCAAATCACATATGCTTAGTTTTTGATATGCTTAGTTATCAACATATTATTCTTCTGTGCCCAAATGGTCAATTTAGTCAAATTATTTTGCAGACATGCCTTATCTGTAATACTAGTAATCAGTTTACCCAATTTCAGGTCGTCAGCATATAGACTGTAGAGCACCTCAGATGAAAAAGTAAGGTCTGAAAGATACAATCTGAACAAATAAGGGCCTAGGACAGAGCCCTGTGGGACACTTTGACTGTAACCAAGGATTTCAGCTGTCCAGTTGGTGTATGATATTTGCCATGTCCTATTTGTAAACCATGCAGCTATCTATCTTATCAACAGTACATCAATACCTAGTTGTACTAATTTATTGGTCAGTGTTTTGTGCTGAAGTTAAATCTATATAAATCACATCACAGCACAATTTTTCATTCATAGCTTTTATTATATTGTTATACAACATCATGTTACAGGTGGTAATAGATCTATTTTCAACATATGCATGCTGATATATGGTTTCAAGTCCCAACCAATCCAGTTCTGACAATAACTTATCCAGTATTACCTTCTCCAGTATTTTTGCACAACATGAAAGTAGACTTAAGGGTCTGTATGATTCTGGGTTTGTCCTACTCCCCTTTCCCTTAAAGGCAGGTTTAATAAGCGCATGTCTTCAATCTTGAGGCCCCTCCCCATATGTGTATGACTTAGTGAATAATAGAAGTAATGGCAGTGCAAGTTCTTGCTTAAGTGTTCTCGGGTCATTGTTACTTATTTCGTCTCCTCCCTGCGCTTTGTTTGGATCCAGTTTGCACAGTTCTTTTTCAATATAATCTAATTTGATTCCAGTATCTGTGGTTACCTGAATGTCACTAGCACAATTTACCACCCCTTTTGTGGAGCCAAACTGTTTTGCATAAGATTTTGTAAATATATCTATAAGCTGTTGTGTCTGAGAATACATTTTATAATCTGCACACTGTTTATCAATTTGTGTATCTTTACTCCTTCCACATCTATAAAAAGATTTCCTATTATGCTCAATATCTTTATATAAATTTTCTTCAAATTTTTCTTGATCTTATCTAACTCTATGCTTAATCCCCTCCATCCACCTGCTGATGAGGGATGCCATCCCCTCCATCCATCCACTGATGAGGGATGCCATCCCCTCCATCCATCCATCCACTGATGAGGGATGCCATCCCCTCCATCCATCCACTGATGAGGGATGCCATCCCCTCCATCCATCCACTGATGAGGGATGCCATTCCTCCATCCATCCACTGATGAGGGATGCCATCCCCTCCATCCATCCACTGATGAGGGATGCCATCCCCTCCATCCATCCACTGATGAGGGATGCCATCCCCTCCATCCATCCACTGATGAGGGATGCCATTCCCTCCATCCATCCACTGATGAGGGATGCCATCCCCTCCAACCACCTGCTAATGAGGGATATCATCCCCTCCACCCACCTGCTAATGAGGGATGCTGTCCCCTCCACCCACCTGCTAATGATGGATACCATCCCCTCCACCCACCCACTGATGAGGGATACCATCCCCTCCATCCACCCGCTGATGAAGGATACCATTCCCTCCAACCACCTGTTGATGAGGGATACCATTCCCTCCACCCACCTGCTGATGAGGGATACCATTCCCTCCACCCACCTGCTGATGAGGGATACCATCCCCTCCACCCACCCGCTGATGAGGGATACCATCCCCTCCATCCACCTGCTAATGAGGGATACTGTCACTTCCACCCACCTGCTAATGAGGGATACCATCCCCTCCACCCACCTGCTGATGAGGGATACCATCCCCTCCACCCACCTACTGATGAGGGATGCCATCCCCTCCACCCACCTGCTGATGAGGGATGCCACCCCCTCCACCCACCTGCTGATGAGGGATGCCATCCCCTCCACCCACCTGCTGATGAGGGATGCCATCCCTGCTGATGAGGGATGCCATCCCCTCCACCCACCTGCTGATAAGGAATACTATCCCCGCCACTAACCTGCTGATAAGGGATACTATCACTTCCACCCACCTGATAATGAGGGGTACCATCCCGTCCACCCACCTGCTAATGAGGGAAACCATCCCCTCCACCCACCTGCTAATGAGGAATGCCATCACTTGCTGGTAATGCCAAGTCCCATCCCCTGCTCTTTCCATCTTTCATGCCTGCCTTGATCCAGCTGCTGGCACAATGGCAAAGCAAAACCACCCCTCCCCAGGATGGATGAACCCAGCATCAACTCCATACTCTCATCCTCCATCAGCAACGACAGTTCTTGAAATCTAGTTGTCTTGCAGCTGGGCCTTGTTTATATTTTATATTCTAAAAAATGTAACTTTAAGCCACTTTCAATATTTTACATGTCATATTTTCATATGAATATGATTGGAAATGTACTGTAATAGGTTTCAAGCCCTAACTGTTTTTCATTTCACAAATTTATATCTGTCTCTGTCAGTGTGTGTGATCCATCTTCATGCATGCACATGTATGTCTATTCACATCAAAAGACAAAGTGAAGAGAGATAAAAAGCTTGTAATATGCAAGCTATACTACTGTCAATCATGTAGGAGCTATCTTTTGTGAAATGCCAGTTTTTAGCACTGTGAACTATTTATTTCTTGTAACTCTAACACCATGTCCATAAAGGTCATGGCTTATTTCAGGCAACACACTAACAGCTACTTCTTTCCTCATCTGCATAGCAACTGGCATAACTAAAAAGGGGCTCTTTATCTGATCTGAAGAATCTCATTTTTGAATCAAGTTTGGTGTTTGTAATATGAAGAGACATAATGAAATGTGTATCATTGTGATTGTTTTAGAGTTATTCTGGCTAATTGTGTTGTCAGTCTTCACATTCTGTATTTTCCCCATTTTGCACTGATTCTACAAAGCTGGCTCATTTGAAACATTCCCATCTTGTCTTGTTTTCATTGCTGCAAAATATTACTGCCTGGGTGGACTTGAAGCATTAAACTGAATATCTGAGAAAGAAATATCCAGTTTAATGCCTTATAATAAAAGAACAGTTCTTGGGCACAGCCAGGCATACTCCATTTAACTATGCATGTTAGACAGTGAAATGTGCTAGAATTTAGTTTACAAACCTGATATATTTGTCATGCTCCCATTTATATATTTTGTTATTTTTTAGAATGCCCGATAGACTTTTTTTTCTTAAACCTGCTTTGTCCAGAAAAATGCACGCTCTTAATTTAGGAGCTGATCTTGAAGAGGGAGCTGGCTATATTCTGGAAGTTCCAAAAATGCTGTCTGTGCCATTGGAATACATATAGCAGTTCAAGAGGTTGCCCTTTACCTTCACTAATTCTTAGTAAAGCTGTTCATTTGCCCCATCAGCCAACAGAAATGTGTTCTGCCTAAAGCATTTATTCTGCAAGAGTGAAACGTCTGTGGAAAATGTCATTAATTGTTGTGGAATCTGAATCAGCAGAATTAGTGAACATGAGACACATGGATTACAATTCAACAGAGACCATGTATTGAATCATCATTCGTTTTGCAAAATATAATTGAAATATCTTTTACACAAAGCAATATTATTTTCTTGTTTTAAAAAATTAATTGAAGAGTTATAGTTGTGAATGCATTCTCCCCTCTGTTCCTACACTAGCAGGTGTAGCTAGTACTTAGTTTGTGGAAGTAGCTGCTTCAATTTAATGATATGAATGAGCACATAGTTACAGGAAGTATGGATTTGCTCACTGCATTTGGTACAATGGCTAGTTTTGAAATAAGTGCCATGTAAAAGCATTTGTCATCCTTTAGCTCACGCATTGCATTTATAGAGCCTGAATACTGTGGTGTTTAGACAGTAGGCACATGACATGATGCAGACAATCATATATTCCTTAGGCAGATGTTACTGGTGCCTCCTAGAGATCACCGCTGTCTTCCTTTTTCTAAGAAATGTAATTGTCAGGACTAGTGGCCCTATAGGATATCTGAAATATTCTGAAAATCAAGGCATCCTGGACCATCTCCAAAACAGGAGTTTTATATAAAGAAGAAAATAGAAGAGCACATTAAAATGGTCATAGAACTACAGAGGAGGAAACAAGTCAATTGTAAAAATATGGTGAAAGCAGGAGACAAAATTAAATCTGTGGGTGATGTAATCAATACTGACAATGTGATAGATGTCAGAGATGCATTGTGTTGACCTTTCTGTTCATATTGACTTGTAATTTGCACAGCATTTAGTACAGTATTGGGTTACAAAAGCAGAGGTTAGGCTATTAGGAAGGAGGGCTGTTATCAGTTTTTCTGTGTCTGCTGATTTGTCATAGGTGCATAATGTACATGCATTATTTAATTCTTAAGCCATTACCATAAATCAAGAAATGCTTATTGCAAAGGATAAAATGTGGGAGTTTTGCTATTTTCTGGTTATGGTTTGCATGTTATTTTATTTGCTGCAATGCACTTGTCCATTGCCACCCAAGTGATGATCCATGTTGATGTCATTTGAGTCTGGTATCTATTTTATGGAAAATATTTAGGAAACGTCTTAGCAAAACATTATTTTTAGTCAGCTAGGATGTCTTAGTTACAACTGAAAAGTCTATGGCTGTGCTGTTAGGTGAACTTTATTTACTTACGTTTTTTTTCTAAGCCATATCCATATAAGACCCTCAAATTTATTTGCAGTTTAAGAATGACAGGCACATTTAGTCTGATCTTGTTTTTTACTCTTTCCTTTTACATTGAATGCATGCTACAGACCAGGTCACTTGCAGTTTCCTTTATTCTTTGTGCCTATTTTATGTATTTCAGAACTCCTTTGCTATTTTTCCTATTTGCAGTCAGTAGTGAGGTTACTGCGTATGTTAAACTACTGTCCAAACAGAAACATTTATTCCCTTCACTCCTAATTCTTCATTTTTCCAAAGCATCACTCCATGTCATTTTGCTTTTCTTTTTTCTGAAAAATTGTGCCTTTATATACTTTTCTGATTCTGGTAAAGTGTTGGTCTTGCCTCTTCTTATCTCTATGCAGTTTGAACGGCTGTATTTTCAAATCTTCATGTTTACACTTTTACTCATCCCGCGTTATTTGCAAGCACATGCCTGAGCCCTGTCCATGGTGCTACTGAGGTGCAAACCATTAATTACTCTGTGTGAGACATGGTGAATTGTCTGTATTGTGACACGGTTGTATCTCATGCCTTGTTCTTACAATAGTACTCTGTTCATTTCAGCATCCCACTGTCCATTTCAGCTGGCTTCTGATAATATCTAAACATATTTAGGACTCCATATGTATTTATTTATTTATTTTTAATTTTACATTTGATTACTACAAAAGTCAGACTGGGCATAAATTCCATTTTCATTGGAGGTCTGAGGAGAAAAGCTCCTTAAGATGTAATGCAAATTGTATATATTTGATCATGGAAACATACAAGTAGTTAAAGAAGTTACAATAAATTATACAATAGAAAAAGCATCAGAGACGGGCAAAAAACATCCAAACTACCAACATGAAAATTTCATCAAAACGCAAATTAAAGGTCATGTTGCGAAATGCTAGGAGTCTAAACATGAAACTACACTCATTGCAAGGATTCTTAACCCTGGAAGATGCTGACATTTGTGCAGTCACAGAAACCTTGTTCAAAACTGTGGAGAGCACCTCATCCATACCAGGTTACTCATTCTGTCATACATTCAGACCCTAGACCGTAGGCAACAAAGCAAAAGGAGGTGGAGTAGCAATGTATATAAGACATACACACATCCAGGCTGGTCAAACAGTATGACACACAGGAGACACTATATTCAAATCATAGCTAGCTACAGGCGCCCACCTTTGACTCAAGATGCCCACTCCCACCTGTCTGGACCTCTTCGAATCTTTCAGGATTCAACCCTTTACCCTGATCCTGTGTGACTTTAACTGTTCAGACATAGATTTGAAGAACTACTCATGCCAAAACACAAATGCCTAGAAATTCCTTGATTGCATCAATGCAAATGCCTTGGACCAGCTCGTTGACACCCTCACAAGAGGAGAAAATGTCTTGGACCTCCCTGGTAAGATCCAACAACAAAGCAGTCACTTTCGAAGTCACAATCTCCCCCGACACCCCCTCCCCCCAAAATAGGGTCAAACAAACTTCTCCAAAGCTGATTACAGCCTACTGAGGGAAGGTATAAACAGCTTCACAGCCCCATCCTAAAGCAATGGGCACATATGTCCAAACTTACACCAAAGCACTATACGAGCATTTTTACAGCTGCATGGAATCACGTATAACCGACAGGACAAAATCGTCCTCCTCAAGGAAGAGTAAACTTATCTGGTGGACATCTGCAATAAATAAACTCTATAATAAAAGGGAAAAAAATGCTGTCCAGGACCAAGAAGGAGCAGGTGCCTAATTGGAAGCAATCTCTCTATAGCCTGAACAGGCAAATAAGAGCACTAGTGAAACCCTCCAAAGCAAACTTCGAGTCCAAACTGGCCACATCCACTAAAGATAATCACAAGGCTTTCTTTGCATATGTCCGCAATCTCAAGGGAAGCACCCAGATCTGGTCAGAACTGGTGGTCAAGGACACCATTTACACAAACGCCGTAGATGTAGCCAACCTGCTGGCAGAGGGGTTCAGTGAAAATTTCACCCCTCTGTCCCCCCTATCAGCAAATCAGAACATCCTCAGCACCTGCTCCCCCCTTCCCTTATCTCTAGGAAGCAAGTCATCACTGCCCTCTCAACACCAAAAAATACAGCCTCCATGGGACCTGATAACATCCCAGGCTGCATGCTACATGACCTCAGGCAGGAACTTGCAGTACCATTAGGCACCCTATTCAACCAAAACCTAAGTACTGGCTTCATCCCGGCCAAGTAGAGGACATGCACTGTCATCCCTTTACACAAAGGTGGAGCATCCACCAATCCAGGAAATGCTAGACCCATCAGCCTAACTAGCCTGATCTGTAAGGCCATGGAGCAGATTATCATGATCCTCATTAATGAGGACATTGGCAACCTCCAAACATTCAATCCCACATAGTTTGGTTTTGTGAAGGGAAGGTCATGCCTGTTAAATTTGGTTGACTTCTTTAAGACAGTTACCAGAGCCATGGACGAGGGGAAGACAGTGCACACCACCAACTTTGACCGGGCCAAAGCCTTTGTTACTATTCCCCACTTGGGTGTAATAGATAAACTCTCTCAACTAGGCATCATATGTTACCAGATGGGTAGCAAACTGCCTCACTGATAGAACCTACCTAGTCAAAATAGGGGAATCCACCTCAAGCAGTTGACCTGTAACCATCAGTGTACCCCAGGGATCGGTCTTGGGGCCTTTGTTGTTTGGGATATACTTTTATGAGGTGCAGGTCAAAACCAGTGGACTATGGCTGAACATGTTTGCAGATGACTGCAAGCTGGGCACTGTCATCAATTCCCCTAGTGATGTGTGCATCCTCCAAGAGGGTCTCACCTAAACAAATGACTGGTTCCAGAAATGTGGCATCAAACTGAATGCCAAAAAATGCATCATCATCATCATCATCATCGCCTTTGGGGAGAGTGATGTCCCCACAAATTATCACATTATAACAAGGTCCAAAGCACACAATCAGTCATGAGGGACTTGGGCACCCAGGTTGATAGCAAACTGACTTTTGACCACCATATTGCCTCTGTTGTACAGAAATCTAATCTGGGACAAGGTGGTCATAACATCCCTGTATTCTTCCCTTATAAGACCCATTATTGAGTGCAATGCCCTTTTTGGCATGTTCCTCACAAAGCACATGCATCAGCTAGAAAGGCCACAAGAGGTTCCTCACCAGGAGAATCTAGGGCCTCAAACATCTACCCTACACAGATTGGCTAAAGGCCCTGTCCCTCTACTCACTTTCCTACAGACTCCTCAGAGGTAACCTCTTTCTGGCATACAAAGCAATCTCAGACCCTGCCTTGATGGGGCTGATGTATATCCGCAAGTCAAGCTCCACTTGAATGTCCCGCACTTGCAAAGTCAGCCTGGTCTGTGACATAAATAGGCCTTGTTGGCAGGACAGATTTGTATCCCAGAGACTCCCCCTTCTATGGAATAGATTCCCCCTCCTTCAAGCAGAGTACCTCGTTAACCCTTTTTAAGCACAACCTGGATAACTAGATCGGGAACAGAAAATACACCCCTGGGATTCCACCTGTGTCCCTGCTGAACAGGCGTACTGGATGCTGACTTGTCTGAACATGGGCTAAATTCTTGGCTAGGCTTGTAAAGGGCCTCAGGGCCAGTAGCCTAGTAACTTCATATGATCCTATACATGTGTATGTAAGTATAATTGTCTAAGTACCTTTTTAAAATGTTTTAACCCATTTTTGGATTTTATGTTTTCACCCTGGCGAAAAGTTAATTTTTTGGATGACTTTTTTTTTTTTAGGATATGCTTAAAAATGAGACTTGTAGGTGTTGATCAAATGTAAATGTCAATAGGAATTTTTTTTCACATTTTGGCTTCCATGCTGGAGTATAAAATATGTTTAGGGAATTGGAATTATCAGGATTGTAAATAAAAGTGTAGGTTGTTTCTGGTTGGGCATATATTAGGCATTGTGGTAGTTCTAACCATGGTAGCGGTTTTCAGATAAGACAATTCAATGTCTTTTATCTTTTGCATTTGCACCCTTGCTCTGATGTTCTGTGAGTTGGCTTCAATTACTCTGGTGTTTGAATGTGACACATACTTCAGACTTGTTGCACGTTGCTGCGTTGTGGGTATCCTGTGTAACCTCAGTACTACTGGAATTGATTTTAAAACTGAGAGCTACACGTAGATTTAAACGACGTATTTTCATTCCTATAGTCTAAAGCAATATATTGTGGGTATTCTCCCTCTTCTCTGTAGTGTCGGAGCCGTAGCTAATACTGAGAAGCTACACGTGGGGTTGAACAGCCAACGCTATTGGTGATCCTAGTCCACAGCCCCCTTACTGTGATTCTACTGCTAGCCGTCGAGGTTCTTTAACTCTCAACTTGCTGACTGTTATTTAACCTGTTGTCCCTTTGTTGTGCTGTGGTATTTGGATAGACTGCTTACACTGTCGTAGTTGGATAGCCTGGTTACACTAATCTTACACAGAGGGTTTAATTCTCCCTTGCGGCTACTCTACCCGGCATCTAGGGTGGTTTCTTAATTATAAATTCATTATAGCTTACTGTAAGCTACTCGCTGGTTTGTCCGGTTAGCAAATAATCTTTTAACTATAGTGCTACCTGCTGAGGTGTAAACCAGCCTTGTCCCTCTCTTGGTTCTAATTTATATATTTAGTACAACCCATTGTGAGCTTCTCGCAGCAAATAATAATCCCTTAACCATAGTGCTGCCTGCTGAGGTCTAGCCTGTTACGTTAATTATACGTAGAGGGTGTACTTCTTGGCGGCTATACTACCCGGCATTTAGGGTGGTTTCTCATTTACACGTTTATTTACAGCCCTTTGTGAGCTTCTCACAAGTTTGTTCGGTTAGCAAATAATCTTTTTAACACAGTGCTACCTGCTGAGGTCCATACCAATCCTGCCCCTCTCTTGGGCTCTGGTATACATATAACATGGCAATACGTTACATACATCCTAAAGGTGCTGTCCTCCTTTTTGCAGCTCGTCCACTAGGGTACAAAAGGGGTTTAACTTACTATATTGCTTCAACCTATATAATCTTGTGCTCAGGCACTGAGCGCTACACTCGTGCTAGCCAATTGTCACTTAAGAAATTATTACTGGGCTATTTGTGCTGTAGTCAAAATGAATCGCTATACTTGACATTACATTATTATATGACTGTGAAGGGCTGTATTACTGTTACACCACTTGGTTCATTTTCTTGTTTTTCCAAAGGTTGAACTACTTAGATTAGTTTTTTCTTCTTTAGTTAATGCTGTATTGTAGTCAGTAATTGCACGTTTTTGACTGTAGTAGCTATATATACATTGCTTTTCTGAGCCATAAATTTAAATGTATATGACTACATAAGCTGAATACCTGTGCTAATACCTTACTATATCTTACACTCTGTGCTAATACCTCACTGTATCTTACTCTCCACTCAACTACTGACTTGCACTCCTCCTCCACACTTTACCTTCCACTCCTGCATAGTACTTAACCTAGTTGGCTAACAAATTTAACATTCTTTCTGTCTCATTTTCAGCTTCCAAGCCCTGTGTTGAGACACAGCCTGTCCCTCTATCAGAAACCCTGTAAGGCTAATGAAATCCAACTGAACAGAAGGGAAACACAACCTAGAAGCCCCACAAGATCTATCTAGACTCTCTGCATTCAGCCTCACAGCGTAGGTGTTATCCTACAGTATATTTAGGATTTAACTATAAACTTGTGAGTGCGTTAATTTAAAATTAAATTAATTTGTAAGGGCCAGCACACCCGCGGACCTACCCCTCCAACCATCTCTTTACTATCTTACCCCCCCCCCTCCTCCTACTATCTTAGTGGAGTTAGTGTTTTCCCCTCATTTACCACTAGAGAGCAGCAGACCTCAAGCTTTGGAAAACCATCTTTCACTGGATGCAGAAATCCACTAGCTCTGCAGACCAGCTAGACTCTGCTATCCCTGCTTGTACTTTCTATTCAAGTACTTACCCCCCACCCCATGAAAAGTTGAAAAGGGAATGATTCTGGTTAAGTCTGGGAGTTTTAATAACTAGAAAGCTTTTTTATCAATTACTACTATAGCTACTAGCCCCCTCAATTAACTCTCTGTTTAAACCTCCTTTCCTGCCTTAGCACTTTTTATAAATATTTTTTCTCTCTGTTATAGAACTGTTTTTTCATAACTTTCTCCCCTGCACAGCTATACCTTTGTTCACCATTTTTCTGATAATTAGAAACAGAAAATGTCTCTTACCTTTCCTATGCCTGTAGAACTCGGTCTCTCTGCATAACTGATTGCCTCTCAGCCTCTCTCAGCTGCCAGTCACCATCGGAGTCCCTCAGGGCTCCATTCTTGGACCACTTCTTTTCTCATTATTTATCAATGATCTCCATGTAGCAATTCCGCAAGCCACCTGCATTCAGTATGCAGATGATTCCACACTAATATGCTCAGCAACCTCTCCATCAGAACTATATTCTCTTACTCAAAATGTTTTCAACACTGTAGAAACATGGTTTACAAAATGCTGCCTCCTTCTTAATGCCAAAAAACAAAACTCCTTCTCTTTACCCCCACTACCAAGTCCTCCCCCGTAGACTTCTCAGTCTCTTCAAATAATGGCACTATTATTCTCCCAGAATCTACCACTAAACTGTTAGAATATCCATTGACAATAACCTCACATTTGATTACCATATAAATAACACCATTAAAACAGTCAACAGAAAACTAGGCTCCTTATATAGAATAAAACCTTTCCTAACCCCAGCAGCCAGAACCGAGATTGCTCATTCCCATCTAATCTCGACTCTTCTGTACGCTTCACCTATTTATACCAACCTGAAGAAATCTAACCTTAACAAACTAGCAACTTCCTATAATAACATTGCCAGATTCGCTACTGGCAATCCCTTTAGAACCCACCACTGTTTTAATCTTTGGCAACTAGACTGGCTGGAATTCAAAAACCATCTGATAATCCCCCAACTCACAATTGCCCACAAGATATTTTACCAACCCAATAACACCCCTATACTCTCCAATCTCTTAATCCCCTATAACAATCTGAATTCCCTACGTTCTTCTAACAAACTCCTCGCTAGCATAACCAAGTCTAATAATATGGCTGGTGACTCTCTGTTTACTAACACAGCAGGAAAAAACTGGAACCTGCTACCCAATGAACTAACTCTAATCACATCCTTGCCACTCTTTAAACAAAACCTTAAAAAACACCTCCAAACGCACTGGTTATGCCCTTGTAGTAACCCTGACTAACCACCCTCTTCACCACTGTTTCTTCCTCTTCTAAACAAACTTCCAAGCATTTTAATGCTTAGTCTTGTAAGCAAGACTGTTACTGTTTAAACTCTAATCAACTTACTGCTGAAATCTTTCTACCTGATGTGAACAATTGCATATGATTCTTACTGTTACATTTGTTTGTTGTTTTCTTAAGTGTAAATATTTTTTACTGTTGCTTTTCTCAAGTGCTAATATCTTTTGTATGTAATATTACTTGTATTTTTTATTAATCCTTTATTTACCATGTAACAATATTTTTTAATTTTTATATCTGTTTGGAGCTTTTCTCCCCGGGCATCTACTGAAAATGGAAGTATATCCAGCTAGACTAGCCCGGTTAACAAATGTAAAATAAAAAGTAAAAAAATAAAGTAAACATTTTTCATTTGTTCTTATTCAGTTTAAAATTATATTTCCTCTCTCTGCTCAGTACATAAAGTCTTTTATATGTTATCTTTCTGTCTGACCTGATAACAAGCTAATAGATCATTGTCCTCATAACACTTTCTAAGCATTTGATCACTTGTGTGACTGGTCTTTCAAGTTCTTCTGGTACTGGTGAGAAATAAACAGAAGTTTTTGTGCCATATTAAATGTATACAACTCAAAGTTCTTTTCATCTGTCTATGTCTGTGAGAATCATTTGGTTTGTATGTAATACAGAAATGGACTTTGCATCAGAACTGCAGTGATGATTAGTGATCTCTTACAATTAAATCATTCAGATCCTGTGGATTAGTAGAGATGTGAATCTTGACCTAATTCACAAGAGTGACTATACTGTTTTCCAATTCTGCTGGGTTAGTCTGTATCTTATTGATACATTTAATGTTGTTTTCATTTCTATACCTGAGAACTACTGGTACTTTCCTTAGACTAGGTAATATTAGCACAGCCTCTAAAATTATTTGAGTGTAATACTCTACTGACAAGTTATCCAAGCATATAAACAAAACAGTATAGTTACACAAGGTATCTTTTCTATGACCATGTACAATATTTCAATTGGGTTTATGACTCTGTGCTTGTACACTGTGAATATGTTTCTTTATTCCTAGATTTTCACAAGCCAGTTGACCAAAAATATTAGGTGCCTTTCCTTCCTGATCCTGTGCTTCTATTTAAAAGATGATGCTGTACATTACATTTTATATTCAAATGCAACAAAAGCATTTGACCCAGTGGCTTTAGTTGTTTTCAGTGAGTCAGTAATGTGCACACTGCTTGCCTTTTGATGCACTTCAGGCGAAGTATTACTTCCTTTAATTGTGTATTTCTAATTTCACTCACCTTGACAGAATACTACATTCCACAACTGTGTCTACCTTAAATTCAAAATTCTGTTTATTGATCATGAAGTTCTCTTGAAGTTCTGAGTTATCTTAAAATGCTGCCTCTTTACTGTGTAGCCATACATACCACATAAGTCATGAACTTCAGCTGCATCATTCTTCCTATGTATCTCCTGGATATATTTCCCATTGTCATTACTACTATTGTGTATTTTCATATACATATATATGTGTGTGGGGGAGGGGGCAAGTATGGGCCAACAAACAAGTATTGTAGGACACCCTGAGTTTAACCAAGAATTTTACCTTTCCAGTTGCTGTATGATTCTTGCCCTATTTATAAGCCATGCAACTGCCCATCTTATCAAGACTACATCAATACCATGTTTTTTTTTCTAATTTATTGGTCAGTATTTTATATTTGACCCTATCATATGCTGAAATTAAGTGTATATAAATTACACCATAGCAACATTTTTCATTTATAGCTGTTATTATGTCACAGAATATCATGTTACAGGTGGTTATAAATCTGTTTTCAGCAGATGCATGCCAATTTGTTGTTTCAAGTCCCAAACTTTCAAATTCTAACAATAAGTTATCTAAAATAACATTATCCATTATTTTGCACAACATGAAAGTAAACTAATGGGTCTGCATGGCTCTGGCTTTGTCCTATTCCTCACTCCCTTAAACATAGGTTTAACAAGTATGTGTCCATTCTTGAAGAATTTCTCCTTACTTAAATTTACTAGTAAATAACAGATATAATGGTAATGTAAGTTTATGTAGATCTTTACTACTAATTCTATCTCTTCCTGATACTTCTTTTGTGTTCAGTTTGCATACTTCTTTTTCAGTATAATCTAAATTAATTTCAGAATCTGAGGTTATCTGGATGTTGCTAGGACAATTTAGCAACCCTTGTGTGGAGCCAAACTTCTTCTTCTGGCTTTTCCTGGTAAGGGGTCGCCACAGCGGATCATCTGTCCGCTCATGATTGGCAGTGGAGTTTTACGGTGCCGAGTTGCCAGCATTGCGCTCAACCTTCCACAGAAGGCACACACTCACACCTAGGGCCAATTTAGAGTGTCCAATCGACCTATTGCTTGTCTTTGGGATATGGGAGGAAACCGGAGTACCCGGAGGAAACCAACGCGACCACAGGGAGGACATGCAGACTCCGCACAGAAGGCACCCCAGCCGAGAATCGAACCGGAGAACCTCTTGCTGTGAGGCAGCAATGCTAACCGCTGCACAAACTGCTTTGCATAAAATTTTGTAAATATACTTATAGTCTGTTGTGCCTGAAAATATATTTTAGAATCTACACACACACTTTATAATTGCATGGCTTTACTCCTATCACATCTTATGCATCTATGAAATGCTTTCCTGTTATGCTCAATATCTTTTTATAAATTTTCTTCAGATTTTTTTCCTGATTTTGTCTTACACTCTCTGTAAGCCATACAGCTATCCATCTTATCAAGATCACATTAATACCTTGTTATTTTCAATTTTCAAAGTTATAGTTCGACCTCTTTTTCCATTTCTTGTATAATTTTTGTCTCTGACCGTAATCAGCAATCTTGTTCTTATATAAATTTATCATCCTAGCCTTGTGTACCTACCCAAAAAAATCTTTTCATTCACAGTGACCTGACTATCCTTTCTATATGTGATTTGTGAAAAATACGTCCTAACACCAGTACAAGCTATACTATCTAAGAGGGCTGTAGGTTCCCTACTACAGTCAGAGAGTCCTTGTTGATGAGATCATTTGTACCAACATGAAAAAACAGCTCCATACTTTCCTTACATTAAGGCATTCTAAGGCCTTTTTTAAACCCTGTACTTTTGATCCTGGCAAACACAACACTACTTGGTGTTCATTATCGTCGTGCAAATGTAAGTAGCAGTTCCCCCTAATAATTGAATCTCTAATTACAAGTATATCATTTTTGACCAGATCTGAATAATCTCCAATTTTCTAAGTCCGTGTTCTGTCAGTTGTTAGAAAGGAGTGATCTCCATCACCATTACTCTTATTAATCTCACTGTTTTCATTGCTTATTGTATTTGCAAGCATATAGATCTCATCCTGCTGGCTTTATACTTCCACATCTTGAACCATGTTGTCAGCTTATGTCATCCTACTCTTTTTTTTTTTTTTTTTCTTACAGAAATGTTTTTCAATACTTCCAAGTTCAGTTTTGATTTCTTCCTTTTCACCTGCCCTTTGCCTCTTGTTTAACCTACTATGTTGGAAAAAAGAAGCCTTTTCCAGACTGAATGTTTACTGATTTAACAATGTTATTCCCAGTAATCTGTGTGTTACATAACAAAGCAGTGTCCTTTTTTAGTATAAACTGTTAGCATTATAGACACTAATCAGTTTCTTTTTCTTCCTTGTTATTTATTGTGAGCTTCCTCCTTTCTTTCTTTCTTTCTGTTTTCTTCTACATACTCTAGTCTAAATCCTCAGATTGCTGAATACTTGTAACCTGAATTCCAAATCTTCCTGTCTAAAAGCTACCCTTTTCTTTCTACAAACAGTGAAAAACAAAGGTAAAAGTAAATCTGGTTTTACCAAGCTGTTGCACAGTCAATCATGAACCGACACAGGATTGTTTTAGATTAGTGTGGCTTGTCCTCTCTACATTTTGGGTGAATGTATAGCTGACTAGATCCTTGCGATGGCTAGAGTTTGCCTGTCTAAAATATGCGTATTTTTAACAACACACAGTGAAAATCATATGTAAAACAATACAAAATAAATCTACAAGCTATCACTTTCTTCTAACAAACAGTGAAAAACAGAAGTAAAAATAATATATATATAAAAAATCTTGTCTTACTAGGCTATCGGCCCTAAGGCCTATGTAAGCCTAGCCAAACGAGGTTAGCTGGCTTTCACCACCCAAGAAAATTATTTTCCTGTGCCCCTGTCAGGCAGCACCACAGCAGTGATCCCTGGGGTGAATTTCCCGTTTCCCATCCAATTGTCAAGATTTCTCTTAAAGAGGGCTAATGAGGCGCTCTGCTTGACATGAATGGGTAGCCTGTTACAGAGCATGGGAAGTCTCTGAGACAGAAATCTCTCCCTCCAGCATGTTCTGTTTATTGTGGTGACATGATTTAGTTCCCTGGAGCGTGTGGCTCAGAGAGATTGAGATTTCTTTAAGTGTAGCATGTCCATCAGATCGGGGTTAGACATGGCTTTGTATGTTAGGCAGATGTCGCCTCTGAGTAGGCGATATGCATGGCGTAGAGCTGGAGTTTTTTGAGATGGTCTGCGTATGGCATCTGTTTGAGGCTGGTAATCCTCCTAGTGAAGTATTTCTGTGGCCTTTCTAGTTGTTGCAGATGTCTTGTGAGGTACATGCCAAACGGGGCATTATACTCTATAATAGGTCTGATGAGGGATGAGTAGAGAGGAATGATTACCTCTCTTTTTCTGGAGGAGAACCCCTTTCTGATGAGGTGGGCCATGAAGAAGGATTTCCTGACTACTGTGGTGACGTGATTATCAAAGTAGAGACAATTGTCCACCTGTGTCCCAAGGTCACTTATCACACTTTCAGTGTTTAGTAGGCTACCGCCTATGTGGTAGTTCATGGGTATGGTGTTTTTCCCAAAGGGGATGACAATGCACTTCTTGGCATTGAGCTTTAGGCCATGACTTTGACACCAAACATCAGTCTCAGTGAGACCTTTTTGTAGAATGTCCACATCCTTAGGTGAATCTATTATGGCTCCTAGTTTGCAGACATCTGCAAATTTCATTAGCCAGAGACCAGCTGTATTAGCCTGGACTTCAGAGAAGTAGATACCAAACAGGAGAGGACCCAGGACCAAACCCTGTAGTACTCCGCTTGACACTGATCTGAAGTCAGATTTGGAGTCAGCTACTTTCACTGCGTGGGTTCTGTCAGTGAGCCAGTTGGCCAGCCATCTTGTGACATATGGATTTATGCCTAGTCCAGTGAGTTTATCTATTATATCAGAGTGGGGGATGGTGTCGAAAGCCTTGGCGAGGTCAAGATAGGCTGTGTGCACTACCTTACCCTCGTCTACGGCTCTGGTGACTGCTTCGAAGAAGTCAGTCAGGTTTAGAAGGCATGATCTACCTTTTACAAACCCAAACTGAGTGGGGTCCAGAGTTTGGAGGTTACCTGTGTCTTTGTTTATAAGCTCCAGGATGATGCGTTCCATGGCCTTGCAGACCAGGATCATCAGGCTAATGGGGCGGTAGTTCCCAGGGTCAGTGGTGGCACCCCCTTTGTGGAGTGGGATAACCGTCGCTGTGCGCCATTCCATAGGTGCACAGCCTGAAGTGAGGCTATGGTTGAACATGGTACTTAGGTGGGGTGCCATTTCGTTCTGTAGTTCTTGCATGTTGTCGGGTCTCATGGATGCTGTGTACATGACTTTGGAGAGTGCGGTCTTTACCGGTGCATTTGTGATTACAGGGGCTTTGCAATCTTCCATTATGGAGATGGGCCCTTTGGGGGGTGGGGGTGGGGGGTAAAGTCTGCACTGAACCTGTCTGCCAGGATTTTGGCAATATCAGTTGGTTCGGTAAATGTAATGCCATTGTGCTGTAGTTCCAAGCAGATCTGAGTGTTGCCATTGAGATTCTTGACATAGCTGTAGAAAGCTTTATGGTTGTCTTTAGAATCCATGGTGATTTTATTTTCGTAACTAGCTTTGGAGGATTTTATGAGGGATCTCAGCTTCTTGCTGAGGCTAACCAGGGAGTTCCTGCAATCATGGGATTTTACTCTTTTTTGCAACAGTTTCTTCCTTCTGTTGTAGAGTTTATTTATGGCAGGGGACCACCAGATTGGCTTCCTTTATTTGGAGGATAGCATCTTGGTTCTTTTGATGGCATTGTCCATGCACTCATGTATGTGCTTAAACAGTGCTTTTATATATGATTCAGCAGTCATGTCTCTATTTTCCATCTGTGTGGGTGACGTGAATTTGGCCACGTCTGACTTAAGAAGCATGAAGTTGGCCTTGGAGAAATTATTTAAAGTGGTTTCCTTAATGGGGAGTGGGATATGGATGTCTAGGGTGATTAGCTTGTGGTCAGACCTGACCAGCGAGGAGCTGACCTCTGGCGTGGAGCATCTGTGACCCATATTGGTAACATTCAATCACAAAACTGCATAGAATTGTTTCAGAAAAGGTCTGGATTCTGTGTATCATTTTGTTGACCC
>NC_056728.1:946606418-946628918 GCF_019279795.1 Protopterus annectens
GTGTGTACTGATTGCATGTCTCACTGTGATTTCAGGACACTGCTATAAAAGGGTATGTGAGATAGGCGTTGCCCTTTCAGATTGTAGGGCGTGGACCATGCTGGTATGCTGTTGACAGTGTTCTGTGAGTGTAAAGGTTAGTACATCTCCCATGCTTCATGCTGTGTTGTAGATTCAGGTTGCTGCATTTCTCTTGCCTGTTCCCTGTAGTGAGTGTGTCTGCATACTGACACCTACAACTATATGTCATATGTATTGCTATATAAATATATATATATCTGTGTACATATACATACTTTCATATATGTACATTAGCTGACATTATTGGGTACAAGCTAACATTTAGCAGGGCTGTTTCTATTAACATTACACTAGTATGGGAATCCAGTAATTGGGACTATAAACGTCTGCCTGACATGCTTTGGGTAGTAGACATACTATATTGCCTTTATCTTCATTCCTACTATTACATGTTCCACTTATTTAGCACTATATTCCTGTATGAGAGTCATGGCTTAGTGGTAGGTCATACAGACTAGTGTTACAATGGTCTTGTGGTAGGGCCTACTAGTATGCTTATATTCTGCTTTTGACTTGAGTATAGGGCCTATCAATCAAAGTGCTGGAGGCACCTTTAAGCAGTTAAAGGGGTTAGTAGGTCTCACAGGAGCCAGGCTGTGTTGCAGATTCTGGTTGCTGCATTTATGTTCACTGTTTCCTGTAGTGAGTGTGTATGGATACTGACACCTACAACTATCTTTCATATGTATTAATATATATTTATATATATGTATGTGTAGCTATACATACCTTCATATATGTACATTACCTTACTTTATTATGTACAAGCTAACAAGTAGCAGGGCTGTTTCTGTTAACACTGAACTAGTATGGGAATCCAGTAATTTGGCCATTGAAACTCTACCTGACATGCTTTGGATAGTACACCTCCTATATTGCCTTTATACTGATTCCTACTATTACATGTTATATTTATTTTAGCACTGTGCTCTTGTAAGGCTGGCATGGCTTAGTGGTGGGTCATACAGACTAATGTTACCAAGGTCCTGGGTTTGAGACTGACAGTGGGAATTTATTTTTATTTGCAAGCTTTCAAACTGAGTACAAGGCCTGTCAATCAAAGTGCTGAGGCCACCTTTAAGCAGTTAGAAGGGCAAGTAGGTCACACAGGGGTCAGGCTGTGTTGCAGATTCAGGTTGCTGCATTTATGTTCACTGTTTCCTGTAGTGAGTGTGTATGGATACTGACACCTACAACTATATTTCATATGTATTTAGATATATTTATATATCTGTATGTGTAGATATACGTACCTTCATATATGTACATTACCTTACTTTATTATGTACAAGCTAACAAGTAGCAGGGCTGTTTCTGTTAACACTGATCTAGTATGGGAATCCAGTAATTTGGCCATTAAAACTCTGCCTGACATGCTTCAGATAGTACATCTCCTATATTGCTTTTATACTGATTTTTACTATTACATGTTATATTTACTTTAGCACTGTGTTCTTGTAAGGCAAGCATGGCTTAGTGGTAGGTCATACAGACTAATGTTACCAAGGTCCTGGGTTCGAGACTGACAGTGGGAATTTATTTTTCTTTGCAAACTTTCAAACTGAGTACAGGACCTGTCAATCAAAGTGCCATAAAGGCACTTTTAAGCACTTTAAACCAGGTCTGCTCGTTTGCTGAGCTCACGCATCGCACTGACGGTGAGCTCCGCTAACACAAGCACACCAGCTACTTTGAAAGAAAAGAAAAAGGGGTGACAGGAAAGTGGTAAAAAAGGGGTCACAAAGAGGGTAAGACAGTAGGGAAACAAGCGTGGGATTTGCAGGATTTGTAGGTAAGGCCCATAGATGCCCATGTCTTTGGCAGCAACAGCTGTGCATTTCCATGTATTTTGGTGAGACATTGGAAACCTTTCACCCCTGAGAGAGGTGTCAGGACAACATTAATATTTGTTGTAGAGCCAATTGTAATTAACTGTTTCAATGTCAAGCAGACATGTGTGCGACATGGACAGCTATGTATGGGGCGTAATTTTTTTGTGGGTACAAAGTGCCCTTTTTTTTTTTTTCAGATGAGAGTGGTATGTCAGGTGAAGGAAGTCGGTATAGCTGGGGAGGTAGGTTGGGTAGGTTAACAGACAAGACAGACAAGACGCATACAGGGGCGGTGTATGACACATGTGGGGGGGTTACACAATTGACGGGGACAGAGGTTGGGATATCCGAGATGCATGAGCCCACAGATGGCAACAGTGGAACTGATATCCCCACCCATAGGCAGTTGTCACTGTTCCTTCACAGCCCAGGACGGGGCTGTGCTGGGGGCTGTGTAGGCGGGCAATGGCGGGGCCGTTAGCTGTGCCACCACGAGCCTCGAGCTGGCGTAGGGGCCCAAGAACAGAGTCTTGGATCTCCCTTCGCACCACAGACCGGACACCTTGGAGGGTGAGTGGGCCGAACCCCTCCGGCCACACTGCAGAGGGGCGGGCCCCATCCCTGCAGCGCTTCCACCTGAAGGTGGCACAGGGCCACGGAGGGGGTCCGCCTGGGCACTAGTGCCAGGTGCAGTCGCCAGCTGAGGTGGGAGAGGTGGGTCCGCTGGGACCTGCCTTCCCAAGCGTTCTAGGTTTGTGAGTAGTTATGTTAGTTTGGGTTAGTGGCATTTTATTCCATTCAGATTAGTTGTAACAACATGCATTGGTATTCCCATCAAACAAACACCCAGATATTAACACCATTGAACATGGGGCATATCAATATCACATGCATTATTTGAACAGAAATACACAGTCAAACAACATGCAGGGTTGATTAATGGCAACAGGCCATCAAATTTGCAGGTATGAACAGGGCACATGCACAAACAGGCATGCATATATTTTGAAACGGACAAATGTCCATGATTAATGAAATGTTCACATACCATTATTTAGTGGGTGTTGTTATATGGAATTATAGGGTTGGGTGGAGATAGACAGAGATGACACATTCATATGTTACACATTGATTTACATTTGTAATAGGTACACAATTAAGTTGAGGCTGATGTTTCAAATTATCTTTATTTGACTGTCATGCTACACCTGTTACGAATACATCACTATCCTACTTATGTTTAATCTGATCAGATACATCATCCTGCTACACTTTGATGACAGGACAGGGGACAACTATGGCTGTTTAGTCTGTCAGATAATCATTCATTCTATCTGCAAATTGTATACTGTGATCACCATACAGACTTTGGCCTACACATTCCAGATTCTGACACACTGAAATCAGTTTGGGATATTAAGATGTACTTCCCACATGCATTTAGTTCTGTAGAAACACACTGGGGCTACTATATTCAGGGGTTATTACTACTTTATTTATTCATACATGACCCTTTCTGTCACTCTCACACATCCTGCAACTTCACAGTTCAGGTTGGTACTTCTAGGCTTTGTTCACATGTTAGACTGGTGGTGATTCAAACACTTTCCAACAGCCTCACTTCTGTCATGATTCAGCATTTCAACAGGGGATATATCTCACATATGACTACCTCAGATTCTAAAGCTGTACTCTTGGGACTACTGCAGGTTACACTATATTTAATTCATGGTGGGACATCTGTATTACAGCACTGTTTAATTCTATCAATTATATTTCCAGTTACACTTGCATACTGATGAACTTGTTGCAGCCATACCTGCAGACTTACAATTCCTGCTTGCACATTATATTACTTTTAATCAATACACTGCAGTGTTCTGATACATGCTACAGTACAATATTTATTTACAAGTAATGGGTGGGGTTACTAACCTGCATGGTGGCGCAGCCGCACCAGCCTACGGCCATACATCTCGCGATTCGCAGAGCGGACACCTGCAGCTGTAATATGAAAGAAGTAATATTGGACTACACATCTCCATGGTATCGGCCAGTTGAAATCCTTACATACATAAGCAAAATGTAACTTACTCAGTAGTGGGGCGTTGGGCATATCCCGGGCCTCCTGGATCCATTCGGTCAACTGGTCTTCCTTGCGTCACTTCAGGTCCGCATGGTGGTGACGGACCTGCTCACCAGTGCGTGGAATGCCAGTAGCACTGGTCAGATCATGAGCCAACTGGTCCCATGCCTCTGCCCTATACGCTCCCCATGAGACCTGGCCCTGCATGAGTTGGGCCTCATGATGATGGACAAGGAGCCAGACCATGTATCTGGACTCCTCAACGCCCCAACGCTGTGCTCGAAAGCAATGTCCCTCACCTACTCCACTCATTCTGACTGCAGGTCTGTTCTACAATCGTTTCTGCTGTGTATTCCCGCCTATGGGGCTTATATATGCCGCTTTTCCCGCACATTTCTCTGATTGGCCGTTTTGGAATTGTATCTACTTCACTGAAAATGCTTTATCATGCTCCATTCTGGATTTTATCCCATATATGTGCTATTTCTGCATTTCTAGGTACTGCTGTCATGGCTTAGTGGTTTAGTACCTTGACTCTAGTGCATGGTATCCTGGGTTCGAATCTGACAACTGATTTTTGATTTTCCTGACAGATATGAGTTGAGACCTGTCAATCAAACATGCCAAAAGCACTTTTAAGCACTTAAAAGCAGGTCTGCGCTTCGTTTGCGGAGGTAACATGCGCACTGGCAGTTAGCTTGTGGGAGCGGCGCGCAAACGGTGTGCGCTAGGGTAACCCTCAATTGGCTAGTGACACACATGTTCAGCTTAGCACAGCTAGTTGCAAACAGTTTCAGCCTGTCAAACCGGTGCTTAGCAACGGGCACGCAGTTTGCAGCTTTTTAAACACTACTCAGCTACGGGCAGTCTGTCTCACAGCAGCTTAGCTTTGAGTACATTTCTGACTATTTTTATTCTTGTGTTACTTCAAAGTATATGCTCCATTTCATTGCATTTTACAAAAGGGAATACTTTTACATTTGTACAATACTGTCACGGGGCGTTTTAGTGCTTATTTACAAAAAAAAGGTTGTTGTGGGGGCTCGAACCCTGCCTGCCTACTCTTAGGCCAGCAACTCTACCGCTAAGCTATTACTTCTTGGCTTACTTTGCATATTTAGTTCTTATATCCTTTTCCACTGACTGCTAACTGCAATTGCGCTAGTAGCACACCCGCAGCGCACACAGTAGCAAACATTTACGGGGTTTAAAAAAAAGGTTTTAATTTAATTTTATAACATCTCTTCACTTTATACACTGATGGTCTGTCGGGGCATGTGTTGTGTAGTGTGTTTATTCACATTTCCATGGCCTCTCTCGTGGCTGTTTACTTTCAGCCATTCTAGTCTTCCGGGGGCGTGTCCGCTTGCAGGGCTTAGCCTACAGACATGCCCCCTACTCTCTTACACAGACCGTGTAAGAGTTACTAGTGTGATTCAGCATGCCTCATGCACCTCATGCATATGCATGACATGCTGACATCACACCGTTTAACTGCAGCCTCCGTGTAAGAGTTATAACTCTTACACGGAGGCTTCCTGAATCTGGCCCATAGTGTGTAACCAACAGAAGACAGAGAAAATGTGAGCATGTGTACTTTTCTGACAAAATCAAGAGAGAAAGTACAAATTAATGCATGCATCATTCAATAAAATAGCTACAAAAATGGGGAATTATATTTGCACCTTTTTGTATTGATTTGCCTATATGTGAGCCATTGGATTGCTTTGTCAAATAGGAGGTGTCAGTAGTACCATTTTTCAAGAACTACATTGTTAAAGTATCTCCACTAGTTTGTTGCTGAAACGTGTGTTTCAGTGTATGTCTACATGTATTTGTGTCTCTGTCTATATATGTGTGTGTGTATGTATGTATACATTATATATATATATATATATATATATATATATGTGTGTGTGTATAACTATGCTTCCTACACATACAGTGCACCTTTTTAACACCAGAAGGTATTTTACCTGCCTGCTTATGACGCACAAAGAGCTGCTAACAGTACAACTGAATTCCATACTAATTTAGTTATTGTGGCTAACTGGTGTAGTACTTGGTCTTAAAACAGAAAGATAGTCAGAAAAAAATGCAGCTACAAGTGTAATTAATGCATAAATAAAAGGAATACAATTCCAAAGATCCCTTTTTTGGACTGATGAATCAAAATGGACTTTGTCATTAACGCCTCTACTTGTGAAAAAGGTGAAACCATATGCATTAGAAGAATAAAAGTTGACATTAATGAGTGTCCATTCAAGAAGATAAATTACTCTGACAATTTTAAAGACTGAAATGTTTTATTTTTTATTTGTTGTGTCAGTGTGTTCAATAAAAGATTGCATTACCTTGGAGGAAGTTTGAAATGGGGTTGTTGACTATCTGAAGTGAGCAGTATTGAGTAAGTCCAGCCTGTGACCGTTTCCACACATCTCTTGTAATGATTCCCCTATTCATCTCAGTTAGTAGACTTTAGGAGTATCTTATAAAGTACATTGTGAGCATGCATGCATACACACACATACAACTGACTTGTCTCCTCAAACCTCTAATCACATAGCACTTAGAGAGGCAGATGTGTACTAGAATACTACCTTTAAAAAGTGTTTTAGAAAACACATTTTCTGGTACAAGTGCATATGAATGAATTGTATCTGAAAACAAATTCTTCTCTCACCATGGCAAGTTCTAGATATTATAAATGTCCTGTATGTGGCTGAGTATGTGGAATATGACTTCATAATGCAGTCTATGTAGTAAACAGCTTTGCTCTCACAACTTTCATCTTCCTTCCTGTCCCACCCTCCCCACGTCTAAACTTTCCATTCTCACCATTACATCCAGAAATCCTTCCCCTAATACCCTCCCCTTCCTGATGTACATATTTCAATATAAATAGTGTGCGATTACTAGATGTTCTTCGTGTTTCACTGTTGCAGTCATTACATTTGGGGTAAGCCTGCTGGCAGGTTGCCCTCAGTCGGCCTGAATTCCAAAGTCTTGGGTCCTGCGTCGGCTGCTGTCGCCCCTTCCCTGACGTCATTCCACCTGTGTTAGACATTGTAGATGATGTGTTTTCAGAGTCTAGTCTGACCCCCGACAACTTACCACCAGCTCCTGTTAAGCCTGACAGATATTACAGGGTTCATGACTCGCATAAATTCCTTTTTAAAAACCCTGCTGCAGACCCAGAAACTATTTCACAGGGTCCCAAAGGAGTTAAGGCTTCCGCTGCAAAAAACCCTACCCCCTCTGACAGGGATTCTAGGGTACTGGATAGATGGGGAAAAAAGGTTTACACATCTGCTACCTTTGCCTTAAGGGCCTTAAACTGACAGTTTCATACGCTCAAATATCAGCAACATGTCATGGCATTGCTTAAACAGAAAATGTTGTTAAAATTCTGAATGTGCAGAAAACATTTATTGCATGCAGCTGAACAAGTTGGAAAGCATACTTTGCAATGTGGTTTTGATTCTTTGGAGGCCTCCTGCAGGGCCACAGTTACGGATTCTGTAATTAGAAGGCATGCTTGGTTAAAGGAACAAAATCTGCCTGATCATGTTAAAGTTAAATTATTGGATGCACATTTACAGCATGATACTTTGTTTGGTGTTAAGGCAGAAGAGATGTTAAAGAAAATGGAGGACAAAGCTAAATCTATGCAAACTGTCAAAGATTTTTTACAAGTACAGCCACCTAGGTTTAGTAGACACTGGCCTACAAAGAATTGGTCCTTTCCTGTGTCAGACAGACCACAAAGGGGCAGATCCAGATGCCCTAGAGGCAGATCCCAGGTGCAAGGTTCATACAGGTCAAAGCAATGCGGTGCTTCTACCTCCAAAGTTGGAGAAGACAAATCACAGCCATACAGGAAACAGTCCCAATGACTTCCCCCTGCTGGCGCCAAGCACCTATGTCCTGGCAGCACCCCTAGGGGGAAAATTATCACTTTTTTCACAAAATTGGCACATTATAACCCAGGACAAGTGGGTTCTAAATATAGTGTTAAAGGCTACAAGTTCCATTTCCATACCCTGCCAAAAGCAAACGGTTGGCCAGATCTCCCAAAAAAATCAATGGGCAGAGGCGCAAAAACAAGTCTCATCCTTCATGGACATGGGGGCCATTCAACAAGTACCAGAGAAAGAGCAGGGACAAGGATTTTACTCTACTGTTCTTGGTACCCAGAAAGGACAAGGCCTGGAGACCAATACTGGACCTATCCATTTTGAATACATTCCTAGATATACCAAAGTTCAAAATGTTGACTTTGCAGCAGCTTCTTCCCATACTGGGCAAGAATGCTTGGCTTGTGACTTTAGACCTAAAAGAGGCAAACCTGCATGTCCCAGTCAGACAATCATGCAGAAGATACCTCAGATTCAAGGCTGGCTCAATGCATTACCAATTCTCTGCACTGCCCTTTGGCTTATCTACTGTGCCCAAGGTCTTCACAAAGTGCCTGGCACCAGTAATTGCATTCTGCAGACAAAGAGGGATACAAATATATCCTTACTTGGACGACTGTCTAATTCAAGCAGAGAACAAGGACATTCTTCTACAGCATCTGGCATTTGTGAAAAGGCTTCTAACATGCCTAGGGTACACAGTCAATGAAAAGAAATCAAAACTAGTACCCTCTCAAGAGATAAAATTCCTAGGTGCAAGCTTAAATACAACTGCCCAGATGGCTTATCTCACGCCAGACAAACAAAGGCAACTAACTATTTCAAAATGTTGGCAACAAAGGCCCAGTTATCTGCAAGAAAAGTTCTGCAGGCTTTGGGCTTAATTGCATCCTGCATCCTACTAATTCCATATGCAAGACTGCATGAGGAAACTTCAATGGTACCTAAAAAGTGTTTGGACTCAACTTTGCCACAGCCTGGAAACAATGATTACTCTCATTCCCTGCCTGCAACAAGAGTTTTGATGGTGGGCGAAGGCTCGTCACCAAAACAAGGGACAGCCATTCATATTACCCCCAGCCAGGCAGACACTAACAATGGATGCTTCAGATTATGCCTGGGGGGGCCCACATGGCAGGAAGATGCATTCAGGGCACATGGTCCTCAAACCAAACACATCTACATATCAATCAAAAGGAGATGCTAGCTGTTCAAAATGCCCTGACAGCCTTCAAGGACCTACTTCATCTGGGACAAATACTGATAAAGACGGACAACACCACAGTCATGTGGTATATAAACAAGCAGGGGGGCACACATTCTTACCCCCTTTGCAGACTAACCATAACTTTGTGGGACACAGCATTGACTTACCAAGTACATTTGCAGGCACAATTCCTGCCAGGAAAGGAAAACACTCTGGCAGATGGACTAAGCAGAAACTTCATGGATCCCCATGAGTGGCAGCTGGAACCACAAGTCTTCGGCATGATAACAAGGAAATGGGGATGTCCAGATATAGATCTATTTGCCTCCCCTCACAACTACCAGCTAAAAGGATTCTGCACAAGGATGTATCACAGACAAGCATGGAAAGTGGACGCCCTATCTTTCAGCTGGAAAAACCTATCAGTATATGCCTTCCCTCCTCTGCCTCTCCTCCCCAAAGTACTCCTAAAGATCAGACAGGAGAAGCCAAAGATTATACTGATTGCCTCAGACTGGCCACGCCAGTACTGGTATCCAATACTAAGGAACTTATCTCAATACCCAGCTTGGACCTTGCCTCAAATACCTCATCTACTGTCCCAGCAAAACAATCAGATCCTGCACAGCCAACTCAGTACTTTAAACCTGGCAGCATGGCAGATAATGTAGTCATACAAAACACACCTCTCTGTAAAGCTGTGATGGATGTCATTTTGAAAGCCAGAAGGCCTAATATTAGAAAATCTTATGCTGGAAAATGGAAGAGATTCTGTGTTTGGAACCAGGCACAAGGAACTGATACGGCCGTTCCAAATATTCTTCAGATTTTGCAATACTTAACTGAGATGCTGGACAAAGGCCTATCTTTTTCATCAATTAAAATTCATGCCTCTGCCATTTCGGCTCATTACAATATAGAGCCACCAATCTTTTCTCATCCTTTATTAAAGCAGTACCTCGGAGGAGCCAAAAACTTAAGGCCTCCAAGGAGATCACCAATGCCTGTATGGGACCTCAACTATGTCTTGGAAAAACTCACCCTGCATCCTTTTGAACCAGCTGCTACTGCTGACATAAAGTTTTTATCTTGGAAAACAGCTCTGCTCCTAGCAATAACTTCTGCAAGATGGGTTTCAGAGCTACAGGCACTCATGGCTGTGGAACCTTTCATCATGTTTTATCCAGATAGGGTCTCTCTGAGGACAAACGCAACATTTATGCCTAAGGTGGTGTCCAGTGTGGCTCTTAACCAAACTATTCATCTGCCAATTTTTTTATCCAAATCCACAGAACAAGGGGGAGAGAATTCTGCATTCTTTGGACGTACACAGACAGCTTAGATTCTACTTGGACAGAACCAAAGTTTTCAGGAAGACAGAGCAATTACTAGTGGCATATGCTGCAGGATCACAAGGAAAGGCTATCTCAAAGCAGACTGTTTCAAAGTCGATAGGACACTGCATTCGTTTCTGCTATTTACACCATGGCAAGCCAGTGCCTAAGGGCATTAGGCCACATTCAACCAGAGCTGCAGCCACTTCAACAGCCTTTCTCAGGGGAGTGCCAACCAAAGACATATTAGAGGCTGCTACTTGGAGTTCATTGCACACCTTTACAAAGCACTATCATCTGCCACTCTACTCTAAATCCAGGGCAGGCTTTGCCACTGCAGTTCTGCAGGGCCTCATAGCCGCTCCTAATGCTGTTTAGCTCCAGCCTCCCAACCATAGCTTTGGGACTCTACCCAAATGCAATGACTGCAACAGTGAATCACAAAGAACATAGTACAGTTGTGTACACTTACCATAAATGTAGATGTTCGAGTGTATTCACTGTTGCAGTCCAGGTTACCCACCCGCCATCCCCCTTTTTCCTGCTGGAACTTTTCTTTCCTTCTCTGATTTATACAAACCTATGTGGTGTATTTGCTTGTAGATGAAGATAAAGTTTATATTGGTGTATGTATTTTTATATATATATATATATATATATATATATATATATATATATATATATAAATTTTGGCTATCCTTTTAGGGGGCACCTGACATCTGGGGCAAGAAAAACTGAAGAAAATGGCGTCGGCTGCTTCTTTTATACCCTTGACGACCTGACGTCAGGGAAGGGGTGACAGCAGCTGATGCAGGACCCAAGACTTTGGAATTCAGGCTGACTGAGGGCAACCTGCCAGCAGGATACCCCAAATGTAATGACTGCAACAGTGAATACACTCGAACATCTACATTTATGGTAAGTGTCCACAACTGTACTTTTCCATATGTTTGTAGAAGATTCATTATTTAGGGCAAAATAGTAAAGTTTATAGTTCTTTATTATGCATTATAAATGCCTTTGCTAATGCTACTAACTTTTGTACTCCTACTGTAAGAAAATTAGCAACCAGTTGGCAGCCTTGCAATGATTATTCCTGTACCTGACTTTGTATCTTTGATTGTATTCATCCAGCCATCTACAACCCATTTATCCCATTTTTGCACATGGGATCGCAGTGTCACTTCTTCAGTGACAATCATCTAGAGCCAAGGTTTAAATCGCTGGGTGGCTAGCCCTCCCACTATAATTCTTCTACACCAGACACTCACGTGCACACTCACACCTGTGGCCAATTTAGAACTTCCATTCCACCTACTGCATGTCTTGGGAAAGTGGGAGGAAAACGGAGCACCCAGAGGAAACCCACATGAACACAGGGAGGGCATGCAGACTCCACACAAAAGGCACCCCAGCCTTCTGTGTGGAGACTGTTTCTTAATATAAATTGCGTGTAACCAGCTTCTTTTAGTACTTTGTATTCTTTTTTGTCTGATTGTAAACCCTCAGCTGAGCTTGAAAATGGTCCATATGGATGAGTACAAATAAAACATTTGTTTTAAACAAATCTTCCTTAAGGTTCCACTGACATGAAATTAGTGTGAGAATTAACACAAGTACTGTACTTAATTATCAGGATAAATACATTATATAAATATGCTGATTTCAAGTCTACCATTAGACATTATATCCCATGTATAGTAGGTGCATTACTCGTTTTAATTTCTTCCTACTTTGAAAATGTTCACGTGGAGTACATGGGTTGACTGCAATGTTCGTTTGGCTTCTTTACCAAGGGTTGGGGTTAACACTGTCCCCATCAAAATGCATATCTGCTCAGTAACATAGTCTATTGCTCACCATGTTGACTGATTTGCAGTACATCCAGTCCTCAGCACAAGTGGGGTTTCGCAGGATCAATTTGCATGAAGTTTAATGTGATATTGCTATGAGAGAATGTTCACAATGTAGCTTTGAAGATCTGCCAAATGCTGTGCTGACATAAGTTAACTGGATGGTTCACTGCTGAAGTTCAAGGACTCACATTTCTGAGTCCCAAGATACTCAAAAAAAGACCAAAAATGCACTAGAAGAGTGAATATCAAACATTGTTCTTCTTCTTTATATTTATTATTTGCAGGAGGCAAACCCCCTGCATCAGCAATGTGGTTGGCAAGCCTCATGCACCCCCATAGGTAAATGTGTGTATGTGTGTGCGCTCTCACGCGCGCATGTGTATGTGTGTGAATTGGCCATCATAGACATATATTTAATTATGAATTTTCACCATTTAGTCTCTACATTATGGGACTCCATATTCAGAGGCCCGATATTTCAAATAGTTACGCAGCAGGACATTTTTATTGGATGGCATCAAGCTTGAATAAAGCTTGTTTTTCCCCTTACAAGAAAAGTCCACCCTTATCTGTAGTTTAATTCAACCCTTAGAATATTGTTTTCCATACAGTGCAGTTCCATCATGGTTTGCTTACCACAATCCAGCCTGTACTTAGTAAAACTTGAATTTTCTTCCATTGGAATCAAGAGAAGGGAAAGGTACTCCAACCTCTTTTTAACATTAGCCTCTCATGTGCTTTGGCAGGGGAATGTGTCTCTGAAAGTATGCAATTCCACAGAAACATGGAAATCTGAAGTATTTTCATCAGGTGTTGCCCACAGTCCTACAAATGCACTCCTTAGCCTTGCTGATGTCAGCAGCTGCTGTATAAAATGTGCACAGTGTAGTGGAGCTGTTTTCCAAAGCTATTTTTGCAGAAAGGAAGATAAGTAGTATTGGTACACATAGCTGAACTTATATTTGGATAGTGATCCATTTGTTGGAGGCAGTCTTTCCTGTAACTCCAATACCTTTATAGAAAATTATGTTTGGTTTTATGCATAGCGCATAGATTAACTATTATTATTTCGTCATGCTTAAGAATAATATTTTTCATGAAATGTAAGTTTTATTTATTTATTTTACATTTGTTTACCGGGATAGTCCGACTGGATACATGTCCATTTTCAGCAGATGCCCGGGGAGAAAAGCTCTACACAGACAAACTTACATAGATTGCACAGAAGTTAGCAAACAATTATAAAAACAAAGTGATTATATACAATGGCTTAGTAGTGTTCCCTAGTAGGGACTCACAATTCTCATGGACAGACACAATTAAAAGTAAGAGACATCAGATTTGAAGCAGAGCTTGGTGACGTAGTTACACATTATGATAATTACAGAATATGCTTTCAGTTTATAACTTAATCAGGGTTGGTACATGGGCATAGCCAATTCACTTTGAAATACTGTTTGAAGTTTTTTTTTTTTAAGAGACTTTTGGAGGATTGTAGGGTGATATAGTTTGTCAACGAATTCCAGGTTTTGCCAACGAAGTTGGCAAACAGGGATTCACCAGCAGAGTTATTAGCTTTGTGGGTTTGGACAAGTAGTTTATCGGCTGACCGTAGGGCTCTCAGGTTGCTATATGGCTTAATAATATTTTTAAGTGAGGGGGTATCCTCAGGGTGGTACAAAATTTTGTGCGCTATTTAGTTGATTGAATTGAATTAAGCTGGGCAGTTCTAGCGACTCTAGTTGTTTCAGGTTCTGGCAGCGGTGGGTTCTATAGGTGGAGCAAGTGGCGAATCTGGCAATATGATTATAGCTATGGGACAGCTTACCTAGTTCGGATTTGTTGAGGTTTGAGAGTACAGGCGAGGCATATAAAAGAGTAGAGAGTAGGTGTGATTAGGCAATTGCAGTCCTAGCCAGTGAGGTTAAAAATGTCTTGTTTCTATAGAGTGATCCAAGCTTCTTATTGATGGTCTGTATGGTTTTGTTGACCTGTATGTCAAATTTGAGATTATCATCTATGATAACCCCTAGCAGGTTGGTGTGATGATGTGGGGAAATAGTGGTACCATTGTTAGACATGACAGAGAATGAAAGTATGGTGGATCTACTAGTGGGGGAGAAGAGTAGAAGTTTAGTTTTATTGGGGTTCAAAAGTATGCGTTGGTTGGTGAGCTAGTTCTTGATAGTGTTAAATGTATTTTCGGTTAAGGTTTGCAGTTCGGATGGGGAGGTGGCTGAGCAGATCAGAGTGGAATTATCTGCATATTGAATGTAGGTAGCTTTAGGCATAGCAGTGTGAAGGTTGTTGATAAAAATAGAGAAGAGTAGTGGACCTAGTATGGACCCTTGAGGGACACCAGGTGTGAGAGGTAGTTGGCTGGAGAGTTTGCCCTGCCATAGTACTGCCTGTTGTCTACCAGTCAGGTAGGTCTGGAACCACTAGATAGCAGGCTTGTTGAGGGAAATAGATTTTAGTGAATGAATGAGAAGTTCATGGTTGACCATGTCAAAGGCTTTTGCTAGGTCAAGAAACAGGGCGGAGGTTAGCCTATTGTCATTCCTGTTTTGGTTTATGGCAGTAGTAAAGGAAAAGAGGGCTGAGGTGATGCTGTGGTATGGCCTGAAACCATGCTGGGAGTTGGATAGTAAGTTATTCTGTGTAAGGTATTGCATTAGTTGTTTGTGTACACATTTCTCCATTATTTTGGCTAGTGGGGAAAGAATGGCAATGGGTCTATAGTTGGATATGTCTGAGGAGCTACCACCTTTATGGAGTGGGATGACATGGGATATTTTCCAGAGGAAGGGGATAGCATTTTCGGATAAGGTTCTGTTGATGAGGATAAATATGGGATATGCAGTGGCATCTGCAGCTATTTGTAGGTACTGTGCAGGGAGGAGGTCAGGAGCGAGGGTGGTAGTTTTTTTTTTTTTTTAGAAGTGTTTTGATAAAACTAGTGGATATTGGGATATTGGTTGAAAGCTAAATTTGGGGTGATTATTGGGTAGATTAGGCATGTGGTTTAAATTAGAGGGGGTTAGTTGATTTGCTAGGGATTGGATTGTTTCAGTGAAAAAGTTATTAAAGGT
Source organism: Protopterus annectens (assembly GCF_019279795.1). Taxonomy (NCBI): domain Eukaryota; kingdom Metazoa; phylum Chordata; order Ceratodontiformes; family Protopteridae; genus Protopterus; species Protopterus annectens. Next base: position 946,621,824 of record NC_056728.1, read on the forward strand.
GGTAGCTATGGTATCTGGGGAACTATGGATGTAGTTAGCCAGGGTTGGGTTGGTGGAATGACCTGGACGAAGTAGTTTATTTAAGCCTGCCCAGAACTTTTAACAAATTAATAGATAGCAACATATAAAAAGTGGGTACATTTTATGCAAAAAGACATTTGTGTCTCAGTAAATAAAAAAAAGATGCATATCTCTTAACAACACCCATTCAAGAACAGAAGGTTGTATTTATGTAGTGTACCATAAGGACAGAGATGATATGAGTTTTAAAATCTGAACAAAAACAGCAGTCAGAGTTTTTCAACATTCAGACTTTGCTGGATAGTAGCAAGTTCTTTGAAGTGTTTCTTAAAACAGAGGTACACCCTAAACACATTTCCTTTCCCTAAAATGTATTTCCCTCCCTACAGAATGAGCCTCATAGTTTCAGATATTAAAAATAATGATTTAGTAGTTACTCTTCTTCTATGACATGTCTATCCTTGTCAGTTTCCGTAATGCACACCATGTTAATATTTCCTTTAGGAATTTGTCGTCTTTGCTCTTGCATCATTTCATATTTGAAAACCGTTTTGCCAAGAGAACACATGGGACAGTACCTGTAGCTGTTTTTTTTTTTTTTTTGTTATTTCACACCCACTGAGGTGATAAAGCTATTCAGGCTCTACATTCATAACATTTTTAATTTGTGCTATCATATAAAGCTATATTATTTTTCTCTGGCAATTTAAATCTATTAAGTTTTTGTAGTCTGAAGGTGAACAAATATGATGTATGCCACTGAAGAAAATGTTACTGACATTTTAATGAGGATTTCCAAAATTGACAGTATTTGTTACTATTTCCATTCTAAATGTTCTGCCTGTGATCTGGTTGACTAGGGCACTGTAATCTCATCAACTGTGCCCTCGTAGTGCATTATGTATAAGAAGTAGTTTTCCAAGAAAACAAGATCATGTCAGTATGTCTGTGCCCCATGAGGCCAATCAGTATTTAAAAAAATAAAAGAAGTGATAGTAAGTAGTTATTGCACTGTTGGATGGTTGATGTTGTGCAGAATTTCATAACAAAATAAAAAATTTTGTTCCATTTCTGCTCATAGTGGCTTTTTAAGTTTCTAGTTTACTTTGATAGCTTTGGTACCTCTGGAAGAGTATGAGAAAGAGTCTGTAAATACTTGAAGGTTTACAAATTGACAGCTTCAGGGGACAATAAAAACTCCAGTTCAATTACTTTATTTTGTTGAAGAATTATGACTACCACAAAGAAGTTATAACAGCTCAAATAACAATGCAAATTGGGATAATTTGTGGAAAACTGGAAAGTAGCCAGGTTCCAGTGGCTGTGAAAAATGCCTGTGGCTCATACTATTGTTATTCTGTTTACATTGGGAGTTAACAAAGCATACAATTTCATTCTGTCTGGCATGACTTATAGGTTCATAGGTTCATACTAGGCTATCTGCCCGAGGGCATTTACAAGCCTAGCCCATCGTTTTGTGGCTTACGCCACCCCTTTAGTATGGGGAACTATACCCATTATTTTGCTGTGCCTCTGTCGAGCAGTGACACTGAGGTAATCCCTGGGGTATATCTGCGATCTCCCATCCATTGGTCAAGATTTCTCTTGAACAAGGCCAGCGAGGTGCTCTGCCTCACATGTACCGGGATTTTGTTCCACAGCATAGGGAGTCTTTGGGTGATGAATCTATCCCTCCAGCACGTCCTATTAATAGCCGTGTCAAGGTTTAAGTCTCCGCCCTGTGGCTCTGATGGATCTAGATTTTTTGAGGTGAAGCATATTCATCAAATCTGGGTTTGACATGGCCTTGTATGTTAGGCAAAGGTCACCTCTGAGCAAGCGTGGCGACTGAATAGAGCTGGAGTTCTTTCAGTCGGGCAGCATAGGACAGATTTTTGAGACCCTTTATCCTTTTGGTGAGGAACTTTTGTGGCCTCTCCAGCTGCTGCAAGTGTCGGGTCAGATACATTCCGAATGGGGCATTGTACTCAATCATTGGTCTGATGAGTGATGAGTAAAGGGAGACTATGACCTCCCTTGATCTAGATGAGAATCCCTTCATGATAAGGTGGGCAATGTAGAAGGTCTTCCTAACTACTTTAGCTACATGGGTGTCGAATGACAGACTACTATCAACCTGGGTCCCCAGGTCCCTGATAACTTCTTCTGTGCTCAGTGGATTGCCACCTATTTGGTAGCTAGGGGTAACCTTGTTTTTCCCGAAGGGTATGACTATGCATTTTTTGGCATTTAACTTTAGGCCGTGGCTCTGGCACCAGTTATCCGTTTCTGTGAGACCCTTCTGAAGGATATCTGTGTCAGATGTGTTTTCTACTATGGCACCCAGTTTGCAGTCATCTGCAAACTTTGTCAGCCATAACCCTCCTGTGTTTGCTTGTACTTCGGAAAAGTAGAAGCCAAACAAGAGTGGGCCCAGGACTGAGCCCTGTGGGACACCACTTGTGACAGGCTTTGAGTCTGACATGGCGCCAGCAACTCTGACCCTGTGGGTTCTGTCACTCAGCCAGTTTGCAACCCATCTTGTGATGTATGGGTTGACATTTAAGCTGATGAGTTTTTCAATGATACCCGAGTGGGGTATTGTATCGAAGGCCTTAGCCAGATCGAGGTAGGCTGTATGGACTGCCTTTCCCTCATCAATGGCTTTGGTGACTGTTTCGAAAAAGTCAACCAAGTTTAAAAGGCATGATCTGCCTTTGACAAAGCCAAACTGGGTTGGATCCAAAGTCTGCAAATCCCTATGTCTTTATTTATGAGGTCCATTATGATCCTCTCCATGGCTTTGCAGATAAGGCTTGTCAAGCTAATGGGCGGTAATTTCCAGGGTCGGTGGAGGCACCGCCTTTGTGAAGTGGTACCACAGTTGCAGTCGCCACTCCTGGAGTGCGTATCCAGAGGTAAGACTTTGATTAAACAGCTGTCCTAGCTGTGGGTTTAATTCCTCATTGAGTTCATGGAGCACACAGCCGGGGACACCATCAGGTCCCATGGATGCTGTGTTTTTGCTTTGGAGAGAGCAGTTCTCACTTGGGCGCTGGAGATGTTTGGGGGCTGCAATCGTTTGGTATAGATATCTCTCCTTTTGGGGGAGGGGAGAAGTTTGCACTGAACCTGTCAGCCAGTATGTTGGCAATGTCTGTAGGATCAGTAATCTTCACATCATTTTGAACTAGCTCTGAGCATATCTGGGAGTTTCCTCCCAGGTGTCTAACATAGCTAAAGAAGGCCTTATGATTGTCTTTTGAGTCTTTAGCTATTTTCTCTCGAAATTTGCTTTGGATGATTTTATGAGAGCTCTTAGTTTTTACTTATAGTGATCAAGGGTGTCTTACCTTTTAAGGATTTTGCTCTATCTTGTAGTAGCTTCCTCCTTTTGTTGTAGAGTTTGTTTATGGCTGGGGTCCACCAGACTGGACGCTTGCCTTTGGTACAAAGAGTCTTTGTTTTGCTTGGGATTGCCTTATCCATGCAGTCCTGCAGGTACTGGTAGAAGGCATTTGTAAGTGATTCAGCGGCTTGAGTACTGTTTTCCGCCGGGGCCTTAAAGGAGACCACACTAGTCTTTAGAAGTGTGAAGTCGGCTTTTGAGAAGTTCTTTACTGTGGTCTTTTTATTTCAGGTGGGGTGGGATGAGGACCTCCAGCGAGATTAGTTTGTGGTCTGATCTCACCAGTGAGGGGTACACCTCCGGTGTTGAACATTGTGCTCCCATGTTCGTGATGATGAGATCAAGTATGTTATCTCCTCTTGTGGGGATGGTGACTAGTTGTTCCATGGCATTTGAGTTTATGAATTCCAGGAACTTTTGGGCTAGGGTGTTTGGGCTTGAGTAGTGTTCCCAGTCTATATTAGGGTAATTGAAGTCACCTAGTATGATGGTGTTTGGTGATACATTTATCCCCATGTGAGGTTCCTGAGTTTGTGAGGGTGGCCTGTAACATGCTACAATTTGCAGAGCAGTCTTGCCTATGGTTAATTGCACCTGGATGGTCTCCGATGCATCGTGCGTTGCCACCAGTCTTGAGGTGTGGGTGTCCTTGATGAATATGGATACCCCCCCCTCCTTTCTTGGTATTGTCCGGATTTTGGGGCCGGAACGCATGATATGAGGTAAAACCTGATAGCGCTGGGGTGCTCTCAGGAGCCTTGAACCAGGTTTCTGTCACAGCACAGACATCGATGTTCTCCATACTGAGAAGGGCCTCGAGTGCATGCATTTTGAGATTTAGACTTCTGGCATTGAGCAGCATTACCCTTAGTTTTTCCTTTTTGTGTTCTAGGGTGGTAGGTTTAGAATTTGAGCCTTGCCTAAAAAGGCACTATGGGGGTGGCAAGAGCCTTTGCCAATATCTGGAATCCCAGGGTGACAGGTGCAAGCCGTCCCTTGCGAAGCAGCGTGGCTTGTCCAGCATGTCATCCCAGGCAGACAGACACTGGATCCCCTTTGAATGACACCAGTGTTTAAGCCAATTGTTAAAGCTGATCATCTTATCTCTGTATTGTGGCATCATTCTTGGTGAAGGTAGGATACTGCTCAAGGTCAGGGTCATACCTGCCTGGGCTACATAATCAGAGAGCTCCTCAATGTCTCTTTTCATGTAGTCCAAGGAGGTTCGTCTCAGGTCGTTTACACCAGCGTGGACAATGACTGAGTCATATTTGTACCTGCTGTTGAGAGACCTGAGTGCTTGCATTATGTGGCGGATTCTAGCGCCCGACAGGCAGCTTACTGTGACCTTCTCCTTACTCAGTCTGGTGAGCGGGACGTCAGTGTGTCTGACTATGGAGTCACCAATGACTAGTGTGTCTGGCATTGTGTTTGGCCTTAAGGGCTGTGACTGTTTGACACCCTGACTGTGAGGTCTATGTGTTGCAGGTGTTGTGTTCTGAGGTGGTGGTTGTTTGGGTGTCTGCTTTGGTGGCCTCTGCTGTTTTGGTAGATTTTTGATCAGAGCCTCCGAGTATGTCTTTGTGTGTTTATGTGTATGATTTGAGGTTGTAATGGTACTATGTGAGACTGGGTCTGTAGTGTGTGTGGTAACCTTCTCCTCCTGACTGGTCTTGCCAGTCCTATGTTGAGAGAGCTCAGCCTCCAGTTTGGCCGTATAGTTGCATCTCGCATGTATTTGTGTTTTGTGGGAGGAGGAGAGGGTTGTCTGTGTACATGAGGCAATTGTAACATTGCCTCAATATTCCCAGGTTCACCAGCTGAGCAGGAGAGGACACTAGCAACTGATCCCTCGACATGCTAGAAGGAATAGACAAAAAAAACTTTAAAAAAGATTCCGGGGGACGTGGGTGACCGAGAAATGGGGGGTTGCCTTTTTGGGGTACTGGTCTGCATTCTGGGAACTTAGGACAAAGCAATAAAACAGGATCACATTACAATGGCAGTTTCTATGATGGTGATTTTGTGATAAAATATATTAAAATATAAAAAGCACTTGCAGTGATTTTGATGCATTAAAATATCTTGGAATACAAAGACAGAATTAAAAAAAAATTGAGTTCCAAGGTAGAGTTTTTCTTTATGTAGTAGTATTAAAAAAAATAGTAGTCCCACCAGTCATGACTGAAAACTGTCTATTCTTTGCTCAGCTAGATATTGGGCATCAGGCTATAGGGGAGTCCTGTGATTGTGCATTTATGGCTGCCATTAACTCTCAGTGCCCCTTTTGTCTGTACTTTTCTTTTGCCCCTTTACTGGAGGTGAAAGGACTTGGAAGTTGTCAGAGTAAAGCCTCCACATGGGGGTGCTGGAGGACTTGCCTCCCTGCAAAATGCAGTAGTAAAAAAGTACTTTCAGAGTTACTGGCAGTCAGAAAAGAGAGGCTTATACATACAGAAAGATCCTGCTGGAGGAATAGTAGGACAAGAATGTTAAACATGAGTGACAGGGGAAAATGTCTCTTTTGCAGACATAACTTAGAAGTTTTGAAAAATTAAGGACATCATCTCTTGATGCAAAAGGTGTCTGTTATTGTTGAGGATAAAATAACTACATATTGCCTCTATAGAGAAAATGTAAAACCGCTGTGTGTAGACAAAAAGTACTATGAACCTGATAGTTCATTTCTTCTACAGGAAGAAACTAAGGAACTGTATATCGCATTATTATTGAAATTATTTATTTATTTTTTCATTTGCATTTGTTTACCAGGATGGTCCACTGGGTCAAAAAGTGCCCATTTTCAGTGGAGGCCCGGAGAGAAAAGCTCCACATACAAAAGAAATTTAAATACAGTCACATTTTCTACATACATGGAGAGATAACAACTTAAAAAAAACAGACATACAATCTTATTATAAATGTCTAGATAGAATAACAAAGGCAGTATACATTATATACAAAATATACAAACTACAATGTATCATCTTCATTGGATACTGTAGAGTGAAGACAGCAAGAGATAGTTGCATAACTGTTAAGCAGAAGGGAGAAAAAAGTTAGTGAGATCAGGTGGGGGAAGGTGCTCTAGTTGTAGCCACATGTACATTGCCATAGGGCTAAGAGATGCTGTTTTAGAGACTTTTTGAAGGATATGTGATTGGAAATAGTTCTGATAGAGCTGGGTAGGAAAATCCAAGTTTTAGCAATGGTACAGGAGTAGAGAGATTGACCAAACTGCTAGATTGGGTATTTGCACTTTTAGAAGGAATTGATTTTCAGATCTGAGTTGTCGGGAGGGCTTATGGAGAGTAAACAGGGAGGTGAGGGATGGACTGTTGGGAGGTTTGGTAATGATATTGTGAGCTGTGGTTAACTGCAAGTAGGTTTGGTGATGGGGAAGTTCCGGACATTTTAGTTTGCATAGGGAGATGCAGTGATGGGAGGAGTAAGTTTCATTGGTAACGAACCTGGCAACCTTGTTATAACAGGACTCGATCTTGGATTTTAAGGAGCTTTGGATGTTAGTGAACAAATGAAAAAATAAATAAATATACACGTAAATATGTATTGATCTAGCAATCCAGTTCATGAATCTCAGAAGATATATTTGAGAGCAGGTATAGTGATTCGGGCTTCGGGATCCATTTTCTTCATTCTGTCTA